>NW_027271319.1:972500-985000 GCF_040938485.1 Diadema antillarum
CTTAAAGAGGAAAGCTGATTTTTACTGCTTTCAGTTAATCTGTAGACGTGAACAATTTTTTTTTTTTTTTTGCAGATTGTAACTTGAGTACTTCTGGGGTAGTACTGTCATTGTCAAAGCTTAATTTGCCACCATCTGAATCCAACAAATCCCATATTCTATATCAATTGAGGAAATAATTTGTGGAATGATGTTTGTGAATTTGACTAAATTTGCCCTTGACAACGTTAATATTTAATGTTAAAATTGAAATCATAACACCCGCTATTACCAAAGAGATAAACCTAATTTTAACTCGGCATCTCATTCAGAACAGACGAAGAACAAACTTTATTAGGATGCATTCCATTATTATGATAAATCGATGATATATGCTTAACGTTCGAAAGTTACAAAGAGGTCAAATGTAGCGCTTTTGAGAGAAAGTAAACCACACTCTAAAGTTCAACAATACACTGCGCTATACTTGCCGAACGTTTAGGAACTATTTCTGTTGAGGTTTCTGTAAAGAGCTCAGAGCTTGCACCTTTGGACCTAGAAGTAAACCATGATATCCCCCTTCCCCCCCCCCCCCCCCAAAAAAAAAAAAGAAAAAAGATAATAATAATAATAATAATGGGGGAAAAAGGAGTAAGGAACTTGAGAAAATGATTAAGTATGCTTCAGAAGAGGGCTTTCTGCACCGGGCCGTAATTCGATTACGACATAATTTTGGGGCGCCAAACACTGGGTTCACTGCGTAGAGTCCCCCGAACTGTGCTCATAACATTTTCCTATCGACACGGCTTCTCATCAAAACGATCGATCAATTAAGGGGCAGCCAAATTTAGTCAGCACCGGAGCTCGTCCGTTAGTATTTTATTTTGTCGCAGAGGCATCTTTGTATCTCATCATATCTGCCGATTATTTATCCTGATATCTAAACATAGCCTATGGAAGAGAGAGAGAGCAGAAAAAAAAAAATGTTGCGTGATGTTCGCACGCCTTTGTAGCAAAGAGTTGGCCACTGAATGTATAAGCATGATGAGGTGCAAACAAGGTATCCATAATTTTCGCCTACCCCCCCCCCCCTCCTCCAATCAATGTGTTACGATGCTCGTGCTCTTGGTTATTAAACTGTTGTCATTCTGGGCTTGTACGCGTATCAATTGAAAAGGACATGGTATTGATGTCTACTCCGACAAGGAATAATAATGATGAATTTTTGATGTCACTGTCATTTCGAAGCTATGAAGAGGGCTCACTCTATAATTTTTATGATAATGTGATTATCAGTTGAATGGATCGATGTTCCTTCAAAATACGTGTCTTTGAAAAAAAAAATCATAATTATCAAAATGTGGATTTATCAACGGTGCACCCCATGGTAAGAAGAGCACGGTTTAGTGAAAAAAACAAACATATTTGATAGTACGACATGTACAGTATGTCTACTAGTCACTGTTTATTTTGTTTTGTTTTGTATTTTCTGATGGAGACTATTATGGAGCCGTGGGTGAAGACTCTGACATAATCAGAAATTTAGAAATAATAATTATGTCATGTACGATGTAGCACGTTTTGCACTGTTTTTGGTTTACTTATAGTGCGTATTCTAACGGAGACCTACTTATGTATTAAAGATAATCACTTTTGTCATCTAGACGTTTATGTCAAAATAAAACAAATAAAAGAAGTAAAAAAAAGAAACAAGACGTACATGAGAGTAAGTTTTCGTGCAGCTAATCTAAAGAACGCAATTTGTCGTCAAGGGTGGTACATTGAAACAAATACAATTCCTAACACAAGGAAGTGATATCTAAATGAAGTCACTTTACTACTTGACACTGTACGACTTGTCACTATTCAACATTATTAGGCCACCATCATTTCAAACATGGACTTAATGTGGGGTCTGACGCATTTTCCCCTTCAGGCAATGCCAGGAATGTTCCTTTTATTTGACATTGATCAGTCATCGTTGATGATAGATTTGTAAATTATGTTTACATTGTATATTTTGTTGTCAGTAATGTTGATAGGTAATAATATTGATGATGTCATAATTGTATTGAAATGTTGAAAAAAATGCAGAAATAAACCAAACAAACAAACAAACAAACAAGTAAGGATCATGAAAACTAAACATCGACAACTATAACATGAGTAACATGATATGACCTTCTTCCAGAGAATTGTATGATGCACGAGTTTACGCGCAAGTTGGTACAGCAAGACGTAGATGCATTCTCACGGGGGTGGGGGGGGGGGGTAATATTGACGAATTTAGTAGTAGTCGTTCATTGTCCACCTCTTAAAACAAAAAAATAAGACAACAGTAAGTTAAACATACTTAGGAGGTCTATTGTATGTATGAAATCGCAACTGAAAGACAGCCTTGATGAATCAGAGTAAAAGAATGGAAAAGAAAACAAAGAAGAAGTGAAGTATAAACGACTTTAATACGACGGAAAGGAGAGGAAGGCAAAACAAATGTAAATACTGAGGGTTACGAGGGTACGGGGCTGTAGTAGCACTCGACGCCCAAAGTTCAGGCCAGGATAGTCTCCACCAGACCACCCCACCCTTCCTCTCCAGTCCGTGTGTCCGCCAGAAGGGTTCGGTGTATTTATGGAGGTCGCTGGGAGTCAAGTGCAGAAGCGGGTTAATGGCTCCAAACTGACAGTATATCATGAAGTCGACGACGGTACTACGCCTCGTTACAATCGCCAGAAATATTGACAGCAGAGCTGGGCGCTTTTAAAACGCTCTAAGAGTCCTCATTTGACAGACCACCAATCAATTTGACGCTCCGATGCTCCATGTTTCTGCTTTTGAGGGCAATTCCATGCCATGTCGAAGTTGACCTTGACGAAAAGAAATACATTTTTATAGCACCTTAGCTGATGCCACGCTATCGAACCTATAGAGTAGCAATTAGAGACCTTTTTGGGGGGAAGGGGTTGAACGCAGTTTCTGTAATATCTTCGCAATCAATGACTCGATAAACAAAACCTTACATACACATGAGGAATACATACAGTAAAATAGTGTTAATAAAAAAAAAGTATAGATATAATAACAGAAATAAGGATCCCACAATTTCCTTTAGCATTTCCCTTTAATCAAAGGAATACAACTGTAATGCAATTGTAAATGATGTGGCCATATCCTATGCTCTGCTTAAGATGTCGATCTCCTGTATGTCAACAATATGATCAGGGACAGTCTTAATAGGAAGTTGATTTTTCGTATACTACTACTGATCTTCATCTTTTGTGTACATATTTTTATCAATAATTGAAATCATTTGTCACGGCCGTTTGAGAAAAAATACAACACCAAACCAAATCAAACCAAATAAACCAATGAAAGAAGAAAGTGTTAACTATTAAATTTTCGTCATAATAGAACTATCTACGGACAGTCTGGCTGTGAATATTCCTGTTTGGTAAAAAAAAAATCGTAAAGCGCAAATATAATTATATACTTTTAATTCATAACCTTTATGTCTTATCTGAATAAAACTTTTTTACCAATTTTGTTTTTGTTTTTTTGATGTATTCTGGTCAAAGAGGGGCGATGTTGTAGGATTACACTTTGCGTTGCCTGCTTGCACTATCATTAGAAGGAAACTTTAATTTAAAGACAACGTAGCATTAATTTGGAACCACATTCCTACTGTTATTGGAACAGTTATTACTTGGTCTGACATTTGTCACACGAGCTCCTTTGTGAACAGATACCGATTGTATTATCTTTCCCTTTCTAAACCCATATTTTGGCTGAAAAAGTTTGGATGCAAATCCAGAAGTAGCTCTGTAGCACTTAACACTTATATCCCGAAGTAGACAAAAGAAAAACAAAGCATAAAAAGAATGATCTGCCAACGCAACAGATCAACTCCATGACCTCCAATGCCGGAATGACGTGATGACAGAAATCACCGCTGAAAATCTGATCATGAAAATATGCCGTCAATACGCTTGCTTTTGTTTGAATAACTTGTGTCCAAATTCTTCTCTTTTGTCCGTCTAATTTACCCCTTCTTGTTGTTCTTCTCCCCCCCCCCCCCTGCTCCTCCTTTTCTTCTGTTTCTTACTCTTCACCTTATTTTTTAATAGTGTCATGAACTTTTGCAGCAAACCGATCTTATCTCGTGCTTCGAGGAGTCTTCTTCTAAACATAAATTGTCTGGACAACTTGTCATCCACTGAACTTGTCAAATCCGAAGCGGTCCCCGCCTGGCTAAAGGGATTTTTACACTTGTGTTTCTTAACCCCGGACCTTCTCTGACCCAGGACTATCGTTAGTCCCGTACCAATTTTTTCAGCTTTTTACACTCGCCAATTAGTCCCGTACTATCTCTTGTCCGGGGCTAAGGAGAAAACTGACCTTTTTACACTCGTATTTCTTAGCCCCGGACTTTCCAAACCACATGCATATTCATAATTGCGCTGTGTACTGTACACGTACACGCACGCACCGGCAGCACTTGATTACCTCGTTTCTGATTGGTCAGTGAGGGTCGGACTTCGTCTCCGTCGCTTAGCCCAGGATTATTTTTTCGTTCTGTTTACACTCACTTGCTTGGCACCGCAATTGCGGTGCTAACCCCTGCTATTTTGCAGGGCCAGATAGTACCGTACTATCGGTGGGGCTAGCCCACTTTGGCAAAAACGAGTGTAAACAGAAAGTGGGCTAAGGATAGTCCCGTACCAATGGTGGGGCTAAGCCCCCCCCCCCCCCTTAGCCCCACCGTTGGTCCGGGGCTAAGCAAAAATTTACAAGTGTAAAAAGCCCTTTATAGGACTCTACAGTCAAATATTTCTGTCTCTGTCTCCACCCCTCCGAAAAATGTGGCTTGTAATGGTACAGAATGGTTCTTGAAGTCAGATATTTGGCCTTACCTTGTTTTGTTTTTGTGTTTTGTTCCGTTCTGTTCTGTTCTGTTCTGTTCTGTTCTGTTCTGTTCTGTTCTGTTTTGTTTTTGTACCGTCCGCCTATTGTTTTCGATGGTTTCAACTTACTTCGAGGCTGCTGAATCAGAATCCAGATAAGTGATGCAACACTTGAATGCTTGATGGATTTTCTACATCTAAAATATCTTTGCATTTGAAAACATATTAAAGGTAAAAAAAAAAGATTGCATTTCAAAATTGGTTGATTTCGTGTTCGATAGGAATGTCTCGATAATCATCGCTTTATATGTGATATTATCTTTCCCCTTCATATTATTTCAAAACTTGATACTACTGCTATTGGCGAAGTGCGAAAAGTTAACAACGATGTATGCATTTGCAGTAAGATTTATATGCAACGTATGAAAAGTATTTGTACCAGTCACATCAATAAGTACGACAATCGAGTGTTATCACTGATTTCAGTGCTTTTGTAAAATTCTTGTAAATATTTGTGGAATAAAGAGAAAAACATATACTTTAAACAATGAAAAAAAATGAAATAAAAACATTCAGGTTTCAAGCTGGTAATAATCGTGATTGGGATTTAAATTTGTCCTCTGATTATTTAGGTCTTAGCACTGCTTCATGTAGAGAAAGAGTGGATGAAAATTGGGCGATCTTTAAACTTGATAAGGCATTCTTGCTATAAAAGGTTCATTGCTCGCACATTGAAATCGACTGTCTCCAACATTACTATTAGAGCATGTCTCGTTCGGGCACATTGAAACTGGAATTCGAGTCCTACATTATACGGTCGTTTGTCAGCAGATTGGAGTTGGATTGAGGCACGTGGGGTAGGGGTCCATGACATCTTTGAAAGACATGTCTTAATTCAGGCGAAACAGTGGTGAAAAAAAAAGTAGTTTTGAATGATGTTTTATGGATCAGTTTCAATATTGCTGCAGATGTGGAGTGCCCCTCGCTGATTTGTGAAAAGCGCATTAAATTAATCTTAAATATCAACTATTGTAGTATCAATCCATCGTTCATTTTCATTGTCAAACATTGATGATATAGAAATGGAATAGTTTCAGTCAATTCTTTTGGATCATTATTTTTGGTCACACAATCCACTTTCATCTCGTTAGGTGCTAAAACAATCAACATACCTCAACGAAATATTTTGGATAAAATGTGAGAAATTATTGGCAAGTAAGTGTTTGTATTTGTTTGTTTGTTTGTTTGTTTTTCATTCAGAACTTGTGTTGTTATACTTCAATTCTAACACAATGGCTACTAATTCTCTTGGTTAATAGGTTTTAGACATATTAATCAAAACAAAGAATCAGATGATAACGGAAAAAAATTCCACACTTTCATATCTGTTAGTTGGGAAGTTCATTTTCTTTCTGTCACAGTATTTGCACCCATTATTTGAACATCCATGAACCCCCAAGAATGTAAGAGTTGCATCATCTATATAGACTCGGATTAAGCACCCTCGAAATTGGGTAAACCTTCAGTAAGCACGTTGCAGACGGTATTAAAAGGTACCTTTGGCACCCAATCTATTTGTTTGGTCGGTGATGAGTTCACCGTCAGAACAAGAAGAAGTGCGCGTGGGGGCTTTGAAGGAAACCAGACAAGTTATTCGCTCTCTCAGTTCTTCGGGTGACTGGAGCATGTCACGTTCACTGTAGGATTGGAGATAGCAAAAAGATACGAGACAAAACGAACACAGCGGCTGATACACAAACCGGATAACCTCTGAAGTAGCTTCGGGCCAGGAGGTGCCAAGGTTCAGAGCTAAAGGAAACCAAAACCCAAAGAGCAATGTGGATTGAATGAAAGTAGCAACATAATGTAGAACACGTCAATGAAAGTTTGAGGAAAATCGGACATTCGATGCAAAAATCACGAATTTTTAAAGTTTTGGTGTTGGAACCACTGGATCAGGAGACTTAAAAGAGTTTATGGTTATCATGTGTGGACAATGAGAAAATGTAAAGAGAATTCCACAAAAATTCATTTTTCATGAAAATTACACATTTTATGAACTTGGCGGTTACTTAAGACACGATCAGGAACAGTGCTATTAAGACAAACAATTGTAGATCGAAATAAGCAAAAAGAAAAAAAGAGTTAATGACAAGATTAATGACGATATTTTTAGTTATGGGGCTACTATGATGATTTTATTGTCAAATTTTCTGCCCATCAATGAATGTACTCACATAATTGATTCATTGTTCATTGTTTCCATCGTTATCGCTTTGGAGTTGTTTTTGAAAATAGTTTTATTCATCTATTTCAAGAGGTTAATTACCTCAATTATTTGCATGCATGTTGCTTTCTATTCAGTTTAATCTCGTAATGAATGAAATCAAGAAAGGGATAATGATATCAATAATAATTATGATAATAATAATAGTAGTAATAATAATATCAATAATAATAATAATAATAATAATAATGATAATGTGATGATGATGATGATGACGACGACGATAATTATCATAATTATTTTGATTTCATATGCACTTGTACACTTATTACATCATTACTTGTGGAAAAATAAATCAACGCGGAGGAGAGCACAGTATTTTCAAGTGTCTCTCGACAATGCTGTAAAAAGATTTGATGTGAATTGTCATTAATAAGTTACCTCGTCTTATTCGGGTACTTTGAAACTTTACGGGCGACAAGTTTATGTCCCAATAAATCAGAGACGAGAGCGCATGTGCCAAAAGAGACAAGAACTCGAATTGTTCTTATCGAAAGTTTTGATTTACTAGCGCCTCACTGAGTCTCAATTGCTATGACGATTGAAATCTAAAACGCTCGTGTCTTCTCTACCTGATTGATAAGCGGGGAAGCTGTCCCAAGAAGACGCGCAGATTATCCAAGCCGACGTTGACATACTAAACTGAGATGTCCCCCTTTTTTATCACAACTTTCCCGCTACGAGTGAACCTCTTCCATTAGAGTGCAAAGATCCACCATGTTGGAATCCACTTTTATCAGTTTAGAGTCCACATCAAACATGGGGACTCGTAGGAACTTCTTTTGTATTAAATCGCAGCTCCACACCATGAGACAATTAACTCTGATAACTAAACGTAAACTTTGAACATAGAGTTTGATGCTAGAAGCTCATTTCACAAGAATGGATAATAACGCTGTCAAAGTCTGTGATTTGTAAGTTTCTGGTTTTCAAAAAAAAAAAGTAATGCATGTTACTTCTAAATTTAGATGAAGTGACGATGCCATCACCACGCAAGTATCTCAAGAATCAACACCCAAATAATGTTTTCGTTTATTTGTTTGTTTGTCTGCGTGTTTGTATTTTGATTTGTTTTTTATTTGTTAGAATACACCGTGTGATTAGTATCAAATTATTATGTAAAAAAATGATAAGCTTGCTAATATTCCATTCAAGGAAGTCAGTGACAGAGTTGCAAGCTTTAGTACCAAAAACATGATTAATATATTGTGTCCTTCATTGTGCTCGACGCTTTGGAATTCTCTTGAGGTGAGGACATCACCAATTCGACCAAAATGTCCGATTCAATTAAGATCTCTTTTGCTTAAATGGTCATAATTAAAACATGATTTGTAATGTTGTATGCATGTCGGATTGGCATTGTACTTTGATTCTTCTTCTTCTTCTTGTTCTTCTTCTTCTTCTTCTTTTTCTTTTCTCTTTTTTGAGGCTCGTGTTTCCTTCTTTTCTCACGTGGTTGACATTGAAGCACCGCTTTGCACTGACAAACTGAACTGAGCGTACACAACAAACATGAACATAGAGGACATATTCATGACCACTTACCCACAACTCATCTCTACACAGACATTTCACATTTTTGCATAATGCGCCGCTGCACATCTTTCTTTTTTTTTTTGGGGGGGGGGGGGCGGCGGCGGCTTCATTTTTCCCCTCCTTCTTTATCTTTACCCAGTGAGTGGTAACTGGAGTATATCCCCTTAATATACTGTATTGTTTAAACAATTATCTATGAGGCCATTATCCTCGTCAAGCGTTTGCTTTTGATGATGCTCTCCTGTATTTCTATTATATTAGTGCTACTTATTATATAAATTTGTCTTTTGAAAGGCAGATACGTAAGATTCCATGTTCACATACATAAAGCAGGGCTCGACACTAACGGTGGCCCGGTGGCCCGGGGCCACCAAAAATGAAAGTCGGGCCACCAAATTTCAAAAAAGGGCAAATTTGGTGGCCCGCCTCGGGCCACCAAAGTTTTTTGAAAAGTATGTCAATAAATTCGTGACTTTTTGCGCCGGAAATTGGCAGTTAAATTTGTTTAAAGGATGGATGAAAAGGACTGAATGAGTGCCTGAGAGTGAGTGTTGCAAGTTTGTTGAAGTTTATTTATGAGTAGATATGTCCAACTTCTAATTCTTAATATCATAAACTTGAATATTTGACTCATAAAAAAAAGACTTTTAATGTTTTTTATTGTTTTTTTTGTGGGGGGACACCAAATTTTTCTCTCGGGCCACCAAAAATTTGAAATTTAGGATTTTGGTGGCCCCATCGGGCCACCAAACAAAAAAGTTAGTGTCGAGCCATGCATAAAGTATGCATAAAATGACACCATTGTGCATTATCATGGAATAATGTCTGATATTTGAATTCATAATTTATCCGTTTGAACTGTTAGCTTCAAAAATATTGTACTCAATCAATTGGTTCTATTGACTTTGTATTAGATCTCTGTATAGGAAAAGATATTCAGAAATACAATCAGTCAGTCAATCAATCAATCAAAGAGAAAAGAGGACGAGGACCTTGTCTGAGCAACATAAAACTACTATTTCTACATAATAATGATCTTGCCAATGCAGATGGATGTGTTATTTACCCGTAGAACGCGATATCTTAAATGATTTGGGAAATAGCAGCGACGTACGTAGCACTTACGAAAATGTTTGCCGCAGATTTCTGTCGCTGGCATTGATTGAATAGACAATTCTAATTTCTCAATGCCTACTCTGAATGATGAAGCAATATCAAATCCACTTCGCCATTTCTATTTTGTGTTTTGTTTTTGTCCTTATGCTATTCGTGTGTGAGGGTGTTTCGATCCCTGGAAAGTGTTTAGAGTAATAAAATACTAAAAAGGCAATGATTAAACAGCAATTCATGTGCTATAGCCTAGACGGGAAATGTATGCGATGGGAGGTATGACTCATACATTATCTTTTTCTATTCCTTCTATCCGATTTCTCGTTTGAAATGGGAATGGATAATTGTTTCCTAGCAAATATTTAGTGGCAGCTGTGCAAAGTGTTTGTGCTTGGTTCACCGAATCGTGCTCAATTACCTATTAAGCGCTAGGGAGGTTGTTTATGTAGGTAGATTATGGACTCATTTATGCGAGGTATATGTATATACCGACGAAACACTATCATGGCACTGCGAACATATAACTATTGCAGACGATAATTTCTACCCCCCCCCTTCTACTCCCAGGCCTCCTTATTCTCTATCTAAATTTTATTTATCTATCCAAAATAGTCATCTCCCCTGTCTGTAGTTATCCCTCTCCCATCTCCTTCTTCCACCGCTCTCTGCACGGTTACAGCTCGTTATTCCGAAGGTTCGTTATTCCGAAGGCTCTTCAGTCCGAAGATTCGTTATTCCGAAGGTTCGTTTTTTTCCGAATTTCATTTTCGGAGTAACAAATCTTCGGAATAACGAACCTTCGGAATAACGCCACAGATGTTCGGATTAACGAACCCTTTTTCATTTTCGGATTAATGAACCTCTATAGGTATAGGGAATTTGTGTGTTTCGGATTAACGAACCTTCGGAATAACGAACCTTCGGAATATCGAACCTTCGGAATAACCAACAGCACCCTCTGCACATGGTGGTAAAGTGGCTCCATGCCATTTGCTCCTCCGACAAATGCTCCCTTGAAATATCTGCAGGTTAAGCCAAACATAGATTCTACCCAAATACACTGCCCTTACCCTAATCCTTATCCTCACATCAAACTAAACCTAAAACTCTATCACAGCCATAACCCTAACCCTAATTCCTTGGAGAAAAAAAAATAAGACCCAAGAAATTGTCGAAGGAGCAATTGTCGTGTCACCTGGGTAAAAAGAAAATGTACCTCTGTGTTTATTGTGTTCGAGAAGAGGAAATATCACGTGTTTAGGTTTAGATAGTCGTGGAATGCTCTCCAACTCACATTTTATAGAATCCAGCAATATGATACATCTTTCTCTTCTTCTGTTGGCCTATTTATATCATAATATAGTAGAGCGAAGATAAAAAAGAGACATAGAGGAAGAGAGAAAGTATGAAATAAAGAAAACAAAGAAAGACAGAGAGATAAAGAGGGGAGGAAAGAAAAATAAAAGATGTAAACAAATAACCATGTGAACGGACTAAGACAATAAGATGCAGCGATACACTTCACTGAGGTACGAATGGCAAACTTGTGGGTGTGGCGGGAATATCCGTGTCGTCCGTTCACGAACGAGTTCAGTGGCCGAGAATGTTTTTCATCCGTGTACATGACGTGCCCTCTGGCGCTTCCTCGGGAGGGGGGGGGGGGGGGGGGGGGGGGGAGTTCTCGTCACAATGTCACAATGTTCGGAAAACCGATGGCCGCCTTTCTGTGTCGTAACCCCCAACACTGTATTATGAAATAGCAGTTCATTTTTTTTTTTTTTTTTTTTATGGAAGAGTATTCCTCTGTTATTGGGTGGTACAAGGTAGAGTATTATGTTCGTTGTATACGGAGTGTTCTCAAGATATGGAAGAAAGGTTCAGGTTCATTGAATTCGACAGACAGATTGTCAAAGGTATAGCACCTTTCAGCATAAAAAAACACCCCTCAGCACCTTCAGCCCAAAACTGGGTGCATAGTGTAGAAGGAAAGCAACGGAGAGTGCATCAATGACCTAGTTGCTCTTTCTCTTATCAAATTGTAGCATGTTTTGTGTGCTTCTAATGGTCTGTTATGTTCCCGGTGATTTTTAGTTTTTGCACTAAAGACTTTTTGTCTTTCTTTTTGTTTTGCTTCCTTCCCTAATTTTTTGTTTTGTTTTGACATGAGATTGTTAATTGTATCGATGTTAACTCACGTCATTATTGCATAGTCCAAAAATGGATCGGACGTATTTTATTTCTACTGTCACTGACTGTTGTCAAGAATGTTTGTTTTTGTGGAGTTAATAATATTATATTATGCCATGCGACTTATGAAAAAGAGAATGTTTTACTTCTGATACAAAAAAAACGCAGAGATAAACACACACACACACACACACACACACACACACACACACACACACACACACACAAACATCCACCCCCCCCCCCAACCCTGCTAATTTCGTCATCGACGCTGGAAATAATTGCAACTGCCAGTAACTGTCAGTGACGTTAGACATAATCTGTCAAGGCGTGTCCGACAGAGTGTTCATTTCAAATATTGTTTGCGTTGACATGCTTTAATCATTAATTGTTAGGTAGATGTGAACATCCCCCTCCCCCGAGAAGATTGGCAGTGTACAATCTTTTTAATGATTATATTTTAGAAATCGGTCGATAGTTTTATAAGGCAGGGTGTCTCG